>NC_044059.1:17329465-17336965 GCF_902167405.1 Gadus morhua | reverse complement strand
CTTGACGGTCCGACGCACGGAAATAATACAACATGTTTGTTTATTTCCCTGTACTGGCGCTGTATGTGACGTAAACGCGTACGCGACGTGAGCAGATCTGAGCAGAGTTTTGCGTCTTGGCAGTGTAGACAGAAACGCTAGGGCGGAGCATATTCAAGTTTTCCACTCAGGAGGGTGGTTTCAGATTTTTGCGTTTTTAAGCAACCTCCAGAGTTTTCCACTCTGGAGGGTGTTTCAGATTTTTGCGTTTTTAAGCCTCAAAAACGCTGTCACCGTCTAAACAAAAGGCACTTCCGATAAAATATTTGGTTGTTTTTACCCGCAAACGTCCTCGTGTAAACGGGGCCTTAAGTGTCCGAGGCTGGCCAGATGGCTTCAATGGGACCAACTCAAAACGCAGCCAATATGAAACCCAAACCTGGGTTGCACCAACATGGATTAACTCTTAAACTGGATTAAATCAAAACGCAGCCGATAAGAAACAAAAACTGTTATTATGAATAAAGTATAAAGGATATCGAAATTTATTTTTGATATTATTGAAGATACAAGTGAACATTTGTCTTCGCTCGCTTTTTTTCTTTTCTTTTTTATGCGTCCTGGGTGTCTAGCCCAGCCCTCCAAGCGGGAAATATATCATCTAAAACAATGAATGTTTTTGACTCAAGACATGTCAAGTCTATTCAAGTCAAAGAGGCAAAGTCCGAGTCAAGTCTCAAGTCAATAGCAGTCAAGTCTAAATCATGACTCGAGTCCAAGTCATGTGACTCGAGTCCACACCTCTGGTAGTACATTTATACAAACACTAGGAACACAAAGCACAGCCGTCAGAGCAGCACGGGGATAGTTCACCACACACACACACACACACACACACACACACAAACACACGCACACCAGCACAACAACATCTCCACAGAGCAGGAGCGGCACAGCGGTAGTACAATAACAACAACAGCTGTACAACAATGAGCAGCACAACACAAACACACACACACACACACACACACAGACACACACACACACACAACGCTGGGTCCCGGCAAACCTCTCAGGAGGGACCTGACTGACTGGATGGTAATGACCTGGGTTCACCTTGTGGGAGGGGTGGGGGGGACGTGGGACAGGACAAATAACCTGCGGATGTTTTCTCTGATGTTGTCGGGTGGCCTGACATTAATATACCTGTAGATATAAAGATTGGTAAAGATATGGAGGTTGAACCACTGAGAGGTTTGTCTGACCATGGGTTGGGATTGGGAGGGGGCGGGGGGGGGGAACTGGGTTGAACAGCACACTTGCAAAGCACACAGTCACTCACTGGGTGTCGCTTTGGGACGTCATAGACTCCCTCCTTCTGCTGACTGGTCGGAACCTACACGGGGTCGGGGGGGGGGGGGGCCAATCAGAATCAGAGAACAGCCAACACATTCCGTTATCTCCAGAACTCCCACTCAAGTGAGCGTCACAGCACAGGATGTAGGCGTGTGCGTTTGTGTGCGTGCGTGCGTGTGTGTGTGTGTGTGTGTGTATATGTGTCATCCAAGCTAATCAATGTGCTTTCCCTCTAATCTGATCGACATTCTTTGTCTGATACTGGGTCTCTCTCTGTCTCTCTTTTTCTGTCCCTCGCTGTGTCTGTGTGTGTATCTCTATCTGGGTATCTGTCTCTCTCTCTCTCTCCCCCTCACTGTCTCCGGGCCTTTCCATCCCTCTCTCCACTCGCTGTCTCTCCATCTCGAATAAAGAATGGATAACACCCAGCTGCTTATCACCCCGTGAGACATGTAATAAGTCACATTGTCTCACACACAAACACACACACACACACACACACACACACACACACACGCACACGCACACGCACACGCACACGCACACGCACACGCACACACACACACACACAAACACAAACGCATACTATCTCTGTGTCACGCACCCATGGGGGCTCGACCATGTGTGTGAGAAACGTTGATTTATGAAATCCTGGATCCTTTTGTTAGACAGTTGTAATTGACACAGTGCCCGATGTGTTTTTCCTCCAGGTTTCGACTAACTTGTAGTTTTAACATAAGTTTTAAATGTGTCTCTCTTTGGTAATTCCACCACTGTCCTGTAAATGCTAGAGTGCCCCACTCCACTCCCTGTCTTTCCCATCGTGGATTAAGAACTATCTTATCTTAACCCATTAGCTCCTGAATAATGTTGATGTCTCTCTAGCACAGCCACTTGTTTACTCCCTTCCAGTGTTTATATCAAGAACATTGCATCTTTATTCATATGTTCGTTCCTCTGTGGACGGCTGGTTGCGCATCGTCGTTCTAATGCCTGCAGTCTGTGTGTGAGTGTGTGTGTTTGTGTTTCTGTGTGTGTGAATGTGTGTGTGGTTGTGCGTCTGTGTGTGTGTATGTGTGTGTGTATGTAAGTGTGTGTGTGTGTGTGTGTGTGTTTGTGTGTTTCGGTTTGTGTGTGCGTGTTTGCATGCGTTTTTGTGAGTGTGTGCGTGGTTAAGTGTGTTTGTGTGCAAGCGTACGTTTGTCTATCATCTATCAGCTTTGTGTGTGAGTGTGTTTACGTGTGTGTGTGTGTGTATTTTTGTGTCTATGTGTGTGCGCGTGCATGTGTATAAGTGCGTTTGGGTCTGTGTTTTGGTGCCGTGCCTAGTGGTGCGTGCGCCAGCACCCAGTCTATTTTCCATCCATTTTATTTAAAGATCAAACGGAAGGCGGTGATTAATCTTTCTTTCTCCCTCGTTCTTTCATCTCCGCGGGAAACCGCAAAATGGGGGAGGAAGAAAAGAGGAGGGGTCTGTCCACACACCCACACATACACATCTATACACACAAGCACAAACATACATTCAACGTCCCCCCCCACCCACCCACCAACTCATCCATTTTCTATCCCGCTGATGGAGGTCTAGCCAGGCCTTGGGGGGGTGCGGGGCACCCAGAGAAAGGCTTCCATCCCTGGGGTCCAATGCTCTACAGGCCCCTCCAGAGACCAGTCCTCCCATTATTACGCTATTTGATTTTACGATTCAAATTCTCTTGTTTCATGTGGGGAAGAAAATATATTTAGAATACGGAGACAAAAAATATGGCAACTATAGAAAGCTTGTCATCGCTCACTTCTGGAGAGTAAATGGAGAGAGAAAGATTGTCTAGAGATAAAGGATTTAGGCTTTCCTTGTTAAAATAACCCTTGTATTGGGTATTGCTATCTGATGTAATGTAGTATATGCGGCAGAAGATATGACTAAGCTGATGTTGTTTTAAAAATGTCTGTCTCTGTGCAGGTTTTTTTTTTAGCACCAGACATATTTCTCAAAAAGTCAGTAGGCCTTGCTGACAGAATGGACAAATTAAATTTGTCTTTATCTTTAATTGTACGTCGATTGTCCCTTATACTAAATAGATAAAAATCTAAGCAACTACAATAGAATACACATGGCCTCCAATCTATTTAATATATCTCATTAACTTACGCACTTTTCCACGAATCAGACACAAGCATAGCAGAGCAGCTTGTGGGTACCTGATAAATGCTTTCCTCTGATTGGTCACGGATGGGTTCATGTCCCGCCTCAAACACAATGTACTACAACGTCAGCAGCAGAAGGAGGAGCAGAGGAAGAGAAGAAACAGGAAAATAAATCTGAAGAAAAGGAATTTGAGACAAACTTTGGTAATAAATTGCAGAGATGATTAGGTGTCAATAGAGAAAAAAACGAATTGGATTGTAATTAAAAAGCACCCATACATACAACAAGGAGCAACTGAATAAAAATGCAAAAATACAGAAGAAACCCTCCTACGGCAACAGGGAACCACACGGGATCACGCAGACACACAGGCAGACGTGCACAGAAAAACACGGGAGGACATAGTGGTTAAAAGCAGCGTTGTGATTGGTCAGGAAGTTACCTGGTACACAGGGTCCTCAAGGTCTTCCTCCAGAATTGTCTGCAGCCGGGCGGCAGCAGGAAAGAGAGAGAGGCAGAGACAGAGAGAGAGACAGAAAGACAGAGAGAGAGAGAGCAAAATAGAGAAAGAGAGGAAAAGAGAGGGAAAGAAAGAGAGAGAGGTAGGGAGAAGGAAAAAAGATAAATCGAAAGAGAGTGAGGCAGAGGGATCCAAGGCAGTGAGAAGGAGGAGAGGGGAGACAAGAGGAGAAGCCGAGGAGGCGGGGAGTTAAGCCAGTGAAGGAGAAAGAGTAGGCGAAGAGAACAGCAGGGCTTAACAGCTCCTCTGTATTCAGATGAGCGTTCAGCAATCATAAGACACAGACAGAGAGGGGGAGGAAGCCCACATAACAGGCAGGCAAGATGACGGTGAGGAGATAGGACGCCTGGACATGGCAGATGGTCTCAAGGACTCTGCTGCATCAATATGCATCGACTTTATTTACACTTTAATTAGTTTGTTTCAAGGAGTCTACTGTGCAACTTAAATACAATGCCAAACTACCAATACAGAGTATAAAGGCTATATATATGTATAAAATGTATTTTACATTTAAATGGTTTCCAATATTCCTCGTCTCAACCACAGTGGTCATATAGATACAAACCATAAAAGAGGAGGATCACCCTGAAAGAAGCTAAACAGATTCATGCCTGCTTATTCTCAAAAAGCTATAGAACAATGAAATGATCAATAGCTAATATGATGGTTTCATATTAGCAATTGATCAATGGGGTTTGTACCTCATATAATAGTTTATGTACTTGGTGTACCAGCATGTGTGTGTGTGTGTGTGTGTGTGTGTGTGTGTGTGTGTGTGTGTGTGTGTGTGTGTGTGTGTGTGTGTGTGTGTGTGTGTGTGTGTGTCTGTGTGTGTGTGTGTGTGTGTGTGTGTGTGTGTGTGTGTGTGTGTGTGTGTGTGTGTGTGTGTGTGTGTGTGTGTGTGAGTGTGAGTATGTGTGTGTGCTCTAGATCAGGGTGGGTCCCTGATAGATAGATCATGTTTCAGGTGTTGTAGATATATATGGTGATAGTGTTGTGTGTTTGTGTGTGTGTGTATGTGTGTGTGTGTGTGTGTGTGTGTGTGTGTGTGTGCGTGTGTGTGTGTGTGTGTGTGTGTGTGTGTGTGTTTTTTACTGTTGTAGATCTGTGTGGTGATAGTGGTGTGCGCATGCGTGTGTGTGTGCGCGTGAGTGCGTACGTGTGTGTATGTGAGTGTGTGTGTATGTACCTGATAGACAGCTTGTTCACACTGCTTGTCTTTCTGAGCCTTCTTCTCCAACTCCTCACGCTGTTTGATCTCGTAGATGAGCTGGAACAGGTCCCGCAGATCCAGGATCACTGGCTCTGCCTGGACACACAAGACAGAAACACCCTGGCCATTAATAATCCCCCACACAGATCTAGACTACATGAAGCAGATCCCTGATACGGAAAAACATGAAGTTGCCACCCTCAATATAAATCATTTCAAAATAGGTGTATTTGAAAATATATATTGAATAGAGCAGACTAATTTTTTTAATGATTCACCAATAAACACAAAACACAGTTTTGTTTATGTCACTTTGTTTACTGCTCAGTGTTCTGGAACTGGAACCGTTGCATATACGATTGGTGTGTTACTTACAACTCAATGCTGCATTAGTGAATAAGGGCTCTGTAAGATAGATAAATATGTTTATGGATGGCCTAAAAGTGAAAGTGATGATTAATAAATATTTGTAGCAACTATTTATGACAGCAGATTATTTTAAATACATTGGGGATATTACTGATGTCCCCTCGAGAAAAAATGCAATGTTTGTAAATCTAATTTGTAATGAGATCAGCGCCTTTGCAAGCCACACAAAGACACACACGCATGCACACTAGCACATACAACAATTCACTTCATTTAAAAATGAGCCATCAAGGGCGGGAAATTAAAGCAAAATAATCATCTTGGACATATTTGAGGACGTCTTTGCAACTAGTGAGTATTGTATTTTTCCCAAAACCCACACAGGAATCCCCCCCCCCCCCCGCACACACACACACACAAACACAGAAAGCTAGTGCCTGCTCCTAAGTCACACACACACACACACACACACACACACACACACACACACACACACACACACACACACACACACACACACACACACACACACACACACACACACACACACACACACACATAACCACAAGAGCCAACGCTTTCTCTTTCAGCTCCACCATTCTGTTGTAAGCCATGTCGTCTGTCAGTCAGACACGCTGCCTGGACAAGCGTACCGTCCAATCTCGCATAACCATCCCCATGGGGACTCCCCCAACAAATGCTCCCCTTGTTTGGGCAATTGTGGCAGGACAGGAGAACAGTGACAGGACAGAAGTCTAGCAGGGACAACAAGTCAATAATAAATTATTGACTAGGAGCGCTGTGGGTGCAGCTGAAGTTCACCGCAGACAGGGGGACAGCTTTGCCGCAGCACACTCATGCTGTTTTGCTGTTGAATCACCCTGAGACTCCTGCGTGAGCACTCACTACATCAAGACACCTGGGAAACAACAGACGCCCCCCCCCCCCTCTCTATCATCACACTCATCGTCATCATGATGACTGTCGATTTCCCAGAGTTTGAAGAAAGAACGCATATTCTAGTCGTCTTTGTTCCCGGTCTACCTTTAGATCCTCTTTGTGTATTAAGAATAATAATATTCACAGCCAAATATTATTCATTAGCCGTTTCCCTTTCAGCGTAACATCTCCATGACAAATAAATAGGGTGTGGGATCATGCACTCTCATCATCATCCTAGTGAATAGTGATGTTAATAAAAACTCTAAAGATTAATGCTATTTTATGGAGATTATATTTGGGAATGAAAAGAGAGGGACCTATGAGAATAAGTAGTGGAATCTGCCCAGCTATATCTGTAGAAGGTGATGACCAAGCTAACCTTTTATCTTGACGTAATAGTACTCCTATCATTCCTTTACAATTGTAGTTAATAAGTTGGGAGGGATTGAAAGATGAAGCACAGCCACCATTCAGAAAGTAATCGGAGCAATTCCAGTTCCCCTACCACACAAACTCCCAGTACAAAACTCAAATTGCTTTGTGAATTTATCCAAACAAACTATTAAAAAAAAATAGAAAAACTCAATCAGGAGTGGAAAAAAAGGCAATTACTCTGTGAACTCACTTCTTAAATTGAGCTGTTAGAAGCAAACCCTCAGTCCTTTATGAAGACGGAGGCGCTGCACGGCTAATTCACATCAAAGTGCTTCTGGTCCAATTACAGCCTGAGCTGCTGTATGCAGATGGACAGCCAAGTCTACACCTTCTCCTCAATAGGCCTCGCAGCCTCAGAAGTCCATGCCGCCCACTCAACCCCCGCACACCCCAACCCTCCACCCACACTGTGGGAAAGTCAAGAAGGATTGTCAGGCAAACCACCACACAGAAAAGGACATTTAGCTTAACAGACGTGCACCCCCACACAGAAATGCACACAAAATATGTGTCTGAGTGACTGTTTGTGATTGT
>NC_044059.1:17316965-17324465 GCF_902167405.1 Gadus morhua | reverse complement strand
CAGACAGACAGACGTCCGTCCGTCCGTCTGTCCGTCCGTCTGTCTGTCTGTCTGTCTGTCATGTGCTACGATGCGATTCAGGGACGATACATTTTAATATGGAACGATTCAATGCGATTCGATTCAATGTTCTAACGATCCGGTGCGATTTGATGAGATACGATGCATGAATCAACCTGATATTGTGGCATCCCGCCACTTAAACCTCGGCCCGGACCAGCCCGAGGGTTGGTCCGGGATGGCCGATACCACCGTCACCCACCAGCCGGCGACGGAGAGCACCTGCCGAACCCCAATCAGCTGGACAGCCAGGGAGACGCTTCAAAAGGCTCTCGGGAGCAGACGGAAAGGGCGACGAGTGACGACACGGAAAGGGCCGAGCCAGCCCTACCTTAGAGGCCCACGGAGGCCCTAGAGACTGCGAGTACCTTATATGAGTTAAGTTTTCCGTAATATATGCCGTGATCGGCTAAACCCTCAATGCCAAGCGTCATTTGTACGTGGAACCCGGCTCATTCAAGGAGCGGGTTGCCACAATATATACAGTTAATATTTGTTTAACGTTAACACATTCATTTTCTATTACAGTTTCTCTCAGTCGCTTTGGTACATTTCTCATATCAGAATTGAAATTCTCAAAACAACCTGTTCAATCTTCACATCATTGTGGCACTTGTGCACATCAAAAAAACAGTTTCTCATTTCTTTGAACAAGTTGCAAATGCTTTGGTACATTCATGCAAATGATTATGTACTATTCTCTGCTCTTTCCTACATTATCAATTGCTTATGTCATGTTGATCAAAATGTATTGTAATAGGTCTCTATTGAATAGTCTCACCCCCACAACATTTAGGCATTAGTTCATTGCATAAGTCTTTACATGCAAAATGGTTGAACAAGTTATCATAATATGTCAACCATATTTCTATACATTTCCATTAGACTTTTTTTCTAAATCTGTCCTGAATTGGTAAATTGCTGCCAGGTGAATCTTGACTTTCTCTAAAGAAGGAAAATGTGTGAAGTGTTAGATCAACCAATGATCAACCAGTTTACTGAGATAGCTCAAAGGTGCATCTCGTGAACCATAAACTGGCAAGTATATATAGCTGGAGCACAACACAATGTTACATTGTCTGACAATGGAAGGAAAAGGAATTGGACAGGGTCATCAGCCAAAGAGAAGAAGAAGAGGAAGAGGAGTGAGGCTGCGTGAGAATGAGAATTTGTGGCCAAACAGACAGGAACGTCAGGAGGTGTAGGAAGACTGCACTGTAATTCCTGCAGCAATGCATACAGTTTACCCTAAGGAAATGTTCCTATGTTCACATTTCTAGCAATTACATGGTCTGTCAACAAATTACAGTACAAACAGTCAAAGCGTAAATGTGAATCTTGTCCAGTCTCTTGCAATCAATCTCCCACATACAGTAAGGTGAAAGTTACAATTTACAATAATTGTCTTCAAAACTTTTGCCATAGTTTACATCAGAACATCCCTCCAGAGTACACTGTTATATTGACAACATGACTAAGCAATTTGACTGCCTTATCCGCACACAATGACACAAGGACTTGTCATTGTGATGGCACTGACATGTTTATTGACACAGACTAAGGATTTTGAGCAAGAAACGGTCTTTTGCATGAAACCCATGGTGTTTTGCTATTTGTACGAATTGTTTTGAGAAATGCACTTACTGTTTTGCAAATTTCAATTCTGATCTGAGAAATGTACCAAAACGACTGAGAAAAACTGTAATGTAATATGTAGTCGCTTTGGTTCATTTCTCAGATCAGAATTGAAATTCTCAAAACTACCTGTTCAATCTTCACATCAGTGTGTCACTTGTGCACATGAAAAAAACAGTTTCTCATTTATTTGAACACGTTGCAAATGCTTTGGTACATCCATGCACATGATTATGTACAATTCTCTGCTCTTTCCTACATTATCAATTGCTTATGTCATGTTGATCAAAATGTATTGTAATGGTCTCTATGGAATAGTCTCACCCCCACAACATTTAGGTATCAGTTCATTGCAGTCTTTACAAAGTCTTTACATCCAAAATGGTTGAACAAGTTGTCATAATATGTCAAGCATATTTCTATACATTTCTATACACTGGCATTAGACTCTTTTTTTTGTTATTTTTTCTAAATCTGTCCTGAATTGGTCAATTGCTACCAGGTGAATCTTGACTTTCTCTAAAGAAGGGAAATGTGTGAAGTGTTAGATCAACCAACGATCAACCAATAGCTCAAAGGTGCATCTCCTGAACCATGAACTGGCAAGTATATATATAGCTGGAGCACAACACAATGTTACAGTAAATTGTCTGAGAATTTGTGGCCCAACAGACAGGAACGTCAGGAGTTGTAGGATGACTGCACTGTAATTCCGACAGCAATGCATGTACAGTTTACCCAAAGGAGATTTTCCTATGTTCACATTTCTAGCAAAAAATCTGTCAACAAATTACAGTACAAACAGTCAAAGCGTAAATGTGATCTTGTCCAGTCTCTTGCAATCAATCTCCCACATACACTAAGGTGTAACTTACAATTTACAATAATGTCTTCAAAACTTTAGCCATAGTTTACATCAGAACATCCTTCCTGAGTACACTGTTATATTGACAACATGAATAAGCAATTTGACTGTCTTATATGTAGACAATGACACAAGGACTTGTCATTCTGATGGCACTGACATGTTCATTGAAACAGATATTTACTTTTGAGAGATGAACTAAGGATTTTGAGCAAGAGACTGGCTTTTGCAGGTAATCCATGGTGTTTTGCTATTTGAACATATTGTTTTGAGAAATGCACTAACTGCTTTGCAAATTTCATTTCTGATCTGAGAAATGTACCAAAGCAACTGAGAAAAACTGTAAAATAAGCCTTCTATAAAAGAGACATTGCCTACTGTCAAATATATATATGGTATAGGGAGTTTAGGGACCATGGAATCTTAGGTTTTTTATGTTTATTTCTTCATGGCATGTGGAAAAAATGGAAGACACATTTATACATTTAGCACTACATGTCTATTTATTTGTTTATAGACTTAATCGCTGTCCTCCCTTGTATTATCTTCCCCTCCTTATAAGACCCAAACATACACGAACACACATGCGGATCCGCCCGCTTCCTTAAGTTTTATTTTCCGGATCCGTATGGAAACTGAATGAAATGAGTTGACATGAGTCTTGATATCAGGTTGAAGCTTCACTCAACCCTTTTGCAACATTTCAATCGGTGCATCGACAGATTCTTCCTACTATCTATCTATCTATCTATCTATCTATCTATCTATCTATCTATCTATCTATCTATCTATCTATCTATCTATCTATCTATCTATCTACACTTGAATCTATCTATCTAAACTTGAATCATTGAGCCATATTTCCGATGAGCAAATCCATCCACTCATCCGCTCAATCGTTGAAGACATACATGCTCATCCCAAACACAGCTTGGGGGAGCCGGGGTCCACCAGGGTCAATCAAACCACTAAACGACAGCTGATTGACACGGGGCCGTGACAAAAAGTCCAGACCCCACTTCCCTGTGTAGCGAGATCTTTGTTTCTCCACCCATCTGAAGGTGCTGCCTTCAGTAGGCTGCTTTTTCTGCTGAAGGGAGGATGAAAAGAAGAGCAGAAGACAGACAGGGAGGGAGAGAGAGATACAGAGAGAGATAGGGAAGGAGAGCAAGAGTGCAAGAGAGAGAGAGAGAGAGAGAGAGAGAGAGAGAGAGAGAGAGAGAGAGAGAGAGAGAGGAAGCAGGATGGATGGAGAGAGCGAGACAGAGAGAGAGGGAAAAAGAGCAGGGGAGACAAAGAGATAGATAGAGAGAGGAAGAGAGAGAGGGATGGAGGGACAAAGAGATAGAGAATCAGAGAGAGGGAAGGAAAAAGAGAGACAGAGAGAGCATTTTGAGGAGAGGAGACAGTAAATGAAAAGGTGAAGAGGGAACAACAAAAGCAGACGGATGGGAAAGCTGGGGTGAAATCCGTAGGCCAAAGAGCCAGCTGTGTAAGACCGAAGAGGCGGAGGAAGAAGAGGCAGCGTAATCCCAGAGCATAATGTAAGACCAATGTTGAGCTGTCCCTGCTTTGGAGTGCAGGAGACAATAGGGTCGTGGCCATGTCATCAGGGATTCAATTAGACCTCGCCTAATTCCTGCCTCCCCTGGGCCCTGTCCCGCATCCGGAGGGACTTCATCCACGGAAAGAAACCACAAACAACACGCCAGCGCACGCACACACACACACACACACACACACACACACACACACACACACACACACACACACACACACACACACACACACACACACACACACACACACACACACACACACACACACACACAACACACAGAGGCGGCTACACGTACCCCTGATTTCTCATCGTAGATCTTGATGCCGCTAAAGGAGACAGTGAGGAACACCTTCAGCTTGTGTTCTCCTTTAGAGCGCCCGGCCGCGGCCATACCCTGCAAACAGGTGGAGTCATTAAACACACATTATACAAGAGGATTAGGACTGACCAACAGACCCACTTGCCTGCCTACCTATCTACCTAGGGGTGGGAAAAATAATCGATTCTCCGATGCATCGCGATTCTCTCTAGAACAATTCCGTCTTGATGCAGATAAATTAATAATCTGAATATTTTTATTTATTTATTTATTTTATTATTTGTTCGCCTGCAGCAACATTCTGTTCGCCAGAGAGGGAAAATTATAGTGATTTTAAAATGATTTAATTTATCTTCAGTGTGTATTGGCCAATCAGATTTGTCTGGACACGATTGCGATTCAGCCTACGCATAGCATGCACAAAAGACTCACAGCCAGACACCAGAACTCCTTCTAATTCAAGAGCCTCTTTTTCTTTAATGACATAGAAAAGATAGATTAGAACCTTAAAACTTTTAATTAAAACGTATTTTTTACATACTTCCATATTGTGTTGTAATGCAAACTGCATTGATTATTGCATTGTTCATAGAAAGTCATATTTGTGACAAAAGCTTTCTCCCAATTAAAATATCAGATAAATTAATTCATCTGTTGATGTCTTTAATGATCGTCACAAAAGTAGGAAGTATTTAGCAAACTCAGATGTATATATATATTTTGGAAAATCAGGCAGGGTGCATCGATAATCGCTTTAGAATCGAATCGTTGGCCTCATAATCTGAATCGAATCGTGAGGTGCCAAGAGGTTTCCCACCCCTACTATTAACTCGAATGACCAACCTACCTAGATAATTACATACCTCCCTACCTATCTATTCCCTGAATGATGGCCCAACTTACTACCTATCACATCTATCAATCCATCCAGTCATCCAGCCAGCCAGCCAGCCAGCCTGCCATCCATCAATTATCTATCTATCTATCTGGTTAGGTGAAGGACACATCTCCTTCATGGGCCTAGGGAATGATAAAAGGTGAAGACTAGAGAGGTAGACAGTGGGAAGGTACAGAGGAAAGCGTGGTGGTGGTGGTGGGGGTGTTGGTGGTGGTGTTTGGGGGGGTGGTGGTGGTGGGAGTGGTGGTGGTGGTGGGAGTGGTGGTGGTGGTGGGAGTGGTGGTGGTGGGAGTGGTGGGGGTGGTGGTGGTTGGGTCGGTGGTTGTGGTGTGGGTGGTGGTTGTAGTGGGGGTGGATGGAAGGGGGAGGACGAGAGATTAGAGGAGAAGAGAAGTGATGAATATCCTGTCTGGGTAGAAGAGGAGCGGCCCGGTCTTTTGATCAATGGGCTGTCTTTTGTTTTTCGTCTCCGCTCCCTCCTCCACCCTATCAGAGTTTTCTCGCCACCTAGACCTGAGAACCTGCTTGCATTCCTTCCCCAGCGCCCGCGGTCAGAGCGTCGACAGGTAAACGACTGTCCTGCCGCCTCTCGTGGATATTTATTCACCCACATTGCTATTCAATATAAACAATATTTGTGTACAAGTGGTCTGATCTTATCATGCTCAGTTTAATACATTTATTACAGTGGATGTATATTAAATAGCAATAAATACAGAAACAGACCCGGTACTATTCTCAATATGTTGCCTCTAAATTCTGTCTTTTTCTGATCATTTTCAGTTTCCCATTATATTCCTCACCTCTTTTGCCCAATGCTCACTGTATCTGGCCAGACTTAGGATAGCCTGACTCAGTCAGTTCAGCTCAGACTGTACAGCTCATGAATATGAATAAGTTATTGTTATACATATATTGTTTGAGAGCTACTGATGCTTTAAGACATATATGGATGCTTAAATTAGTATGTTATGCACTGATACATTGGTTTGTCTTACACATATACTAAAGGAGTGCATTGCGGCTCTAATTTGAATCTTGATCTGTATTATTATGAGGAAATGTAATGTATGTTCATTTCTAACCAACCGTGGTATAAACTCATGCAGCGAAATTCATAAGCTTATTTAAAGACATGTGGATGGTGTTTAATTAACAAAATAAAAACATTGACCTGATATTCACTCAATCAATATTTCTGAATATTTCTGTCAATATGAATAGTTTTATTTATGTGCTACTACTGCAATACAAATGAATGAATGGTTAAATAAAATCCGACCTGGGAGATTCATATCCGAGTAGACACTGTGTTTGCAGGCCCTCACAAGTGTGACATTTTTATTGCTCTATTTTCAATCCTAATGTAGATTTCTCTACAATAGAAAAAAAGTAACAAATAACTCATATTTATGATTCTTCAGTCAGTTTGTGCTGCACGAGTCATGCTAGAAATGAATATCGCTAGACAGTGTTCGTAAAACACACGCGGAAAGAACAAAACTAAACTTTCCATCTCCTCTGTCTGTCTTGGTTGGAGAGTTAATTAGGCTATTTATTAGGGCTGGGCAAGTTAATGCGCTATTACAATTACACGTTAACGCAATCTTGTTTTAACGCGATTAATACAAATTCACGCATTAACGCGCATCATTTTTATTGAATTATTTTACTTAGTTTTTACTCTGTTTTGCCCACAGAATGTCAACATTAATTTCAGATGTCATTTTTGTTTTTAGTTCCACTTACTTTAGATTAAATTACACTTGCAGTATGTGACAGCCTGTTTACAATAGCCAAATCTGTGGTGCTACTTATTTGAATTTAACTACACTTGTAGTAACTGTTGGTTTACAATTGCACTAATTAAATGCCTGTTTACAATTCCCAAATCTGTGGTTTTACATAAGTTTCATATTCAACCCACACTGAGTGAGTCAATAAAACTCCCTCAAGATCACTTGGCCTCGTTTTTGCTTATTAAGTACATTTGGTTTGAATGATAATGTGTCATTCAATTTGATACTGTAATTTATCTTCAAATGGAGTGGATTTAAAATAGAATTTTAAAAGTGTGATTAGTCGCGAGTTAACTCACCATACTATGCGATTAAAACTTTAAAGAGCCCATGCCATTAAAATCACATTTTTCCTATTGTTTG
>NC_044059.1:17301965-17311965 GCF_902167405.1 Gadus morhua | reverse complement strand
CACATTTAATTAAATTCATCTCCATCCGGCTTGAATCAAATCTACACAGGGATACAGAGTTAAGACATCCTTTTATGAGTCATTCAAATACACAAAAACACAGAGCCGGGCTGGCGGAGATAGACAGATAGAGAATCATGTTATCTGTTTGACCCTTTGCTCTCCCGCTCTCTTTGTAATCCGTGCGGAGGCACCGGCAGCACGTACCAGGATGCCAAAACCAGACTCCAGACTCTGGGATGAGCAGCGTCTCAGTGTAGAGGTTAATGAATAGAGCTGTGCCCTGCAAGGAGCTGCTAGTATCCACGCTGGGAGGGCCGGGAGATCCACACACGCAGAGACGTAGCTTCATCACACAATGCCCAGCTCGCTGCTTTTAAATGGTTGAATGATTATTTTATTTTTTTTCTGGGTTTGAGGGCTGGAATGGGGAGGGAGGGGAGTTACACCAGACACCACAGGGGACTCAAGAGGATGAAGAACAGCGGAGGCATCTGCCCTGATTTCTGGAGAGGGGGGAGGTCGGCTGTCTCGCCCCCCAGCATGGTGAGACGAGACTAAGTGATTAAACCGCTGCCACCTGCGCCTTTGAAGAGGTTCAAATATTGCCTTAGTTAGACATCCAGTAAGTTGGCGTCATAGCAAGCAGCACTTTTGCACACGCACACAGACTAAGACACACACAAACACACACAAACACACTGCTCACTGTTGACCACCCCATTCAACACCAACAATTCCATCACCCACCACCACCACCCATGCAGGACCCTGTTCTTCCACAGAGATTGTGTCTTCACATAAAAAGCGTGGCCACTGCCTGTGCTGAGGGAACACATGGAAAACACAAACACACACACACACACACCAGAAAACCTTCCCTTTGAAACACAAACGCACACACACACACACACACACACACACACACACACGTTCTACAACTTCAACAGATTAGCACCATGTGTAGTGGCAGCTTTCCAGCGGCCACTTCTGGGAGCGGATATACAACCGGACAACGCGCTTCGTACATTATAGGTCTATGTATTTATTCCTTCTTAGTCAATATAACATAGATGTCCCTATCGCATTCACGCGGTTGAAAAATTGTTTGCCAATTCCGCCGTACATGTTCATAGGTAACCCATCAATACATCAAGTCAGAACGTCTGACGTCCCACTCCATTGGCCAGACAGATTGCGGCAGTCAATCCGTTTTCACACATAGAATTACGTTATTTCTAAACCATAATTCACCATACTATTAAACCATATTTCATAAACTTAAATATTCTAATTATTTCAACAGTGTTATCAATCTTAATCACTTAATTTGCAACATAAATATCAAATGGCTCCAACACTCCGGCCCCTAATTGGCCATAATAAGGCAATTCATAACAAGATATTCATGGGAGCCACACAGTTCAAAAGTCCATTGCAATATTATTTGTGTTTCACATTTCTTTTTTTTCACATATTTGTTTCAATAGTTCATGAAAAGTCCAGCCAGAAAAGGCTTTCTTCTTTCAAAAATATTACCCCTTATAAAAATCAAGGGGAATTTCAGAGTCCTTTCCCAAAAATATTCCAATAGTCCTTTCGATAGTCCATTCAATAGTCCTTTCAATAGTCCATTCAATAGTCCTTTCGAAAGTCCATTTCAAAATCATATAATTTCACATTAATACATTTCATTTAACCTTACTTTTTTCCATAAACATCAACAGGTAAGTATCCAACAAATTCATATGTATTCTTTGCTCATTCAAAAGTGAAATATACTACAAAAGGATTTCAGTATTTTATCAAAATAAATATTATGTTTGTTAGCAGTGTAGTGTGGTGTGTGTCAGTGTGTAAGTCAGTCAGTCGGGTCAGTAAGATGGTCAGTCAGGACATGTCTTTGAGAAGACACAGCTTGGTAATAGGTCTTTCCAAGATGTTTATCTGAGTTTTTACTTTGACACGACGTACAAAACCCTTTGCGTCTGGAAAGGTTCCATGATACGTCCCATAGGCCAGGAGTTTCGTGGAGAGGTCTCATCTATGATTAGTACTATGTCTCCAGGTTTCAGATTTCTTTTGACCTCATTCTATTTTTGTCTCTCCTGCATTAGCGGGAGATACTCCTGTGTCCATCTTTTCCAGAAGAGGTCTGAATGGTACTGAACCTGTTTCCACCTTCTTCTATAGTAGCTATCCTGCTTGGAAAAGAGCCCGGTTGGGAGAATGGGGTTTCCTTTCAAGAGCAGAAGGTGGTTTGGAGTTAGGGGTTCAGGATCTTTGGAGTCTCCAGATGTTACTGTAATGGGACGGGCATTGAGAACTGCCTCCACTTCGCACAAGGCAGTTTGAAGACATTCGTCATTCAGGGTCTGTTCCTTTGTGATGGAGTAAAGGATTTTATGATTCGAATGAGACGTTCCCACACGCCTCCGTGGTGGGAACCATAAGGCGGGTTGAAACTCCATTTGATGCCTTTTGTATTCAATGAATCCTGTATTTTATTCATGTTCAGGAGAGCAAGTGCTTCTTTTAATTCTCGCTCTGCGCCCACAAAATTTGTTCCGTTGTCTGAAACTATTTCTTTGATTTGACCACGTCTGCAGATGAATCTGCGCAAGGCTGAGATACATGAATCTGTATCCATGGAGTAAGCCATCTCCAAGTGTACAGCCCTACTGGCAAGACATGTAAACAAGGCTCCGTATCTCTTCACCCGGCTACGGCCACTCTTGACTTCTATGGGCCCGAAATAGTCCAAGCCAGTGTGAGTGAACGGGGGGAGATCTGGTGTTATGCGTATGAGCGGTAAATCTGTATTTATCTGTAAAATCCTGCACGGACAGTTGCTGGTCAGATAAATGCTTGTCCTTCACACATTCTGATTTAACTGATGCACTGTGTGAGGTACCTGCTTTTTTCAATTGGATCAAGTGTCTCAGAGTCCCTTTGAACTTCAATAGCCATGCCGTAGATCTGATGAGTTTGTCCCATGATGAGAAGGATTCGATGAAGCGAGTCAGAGGGTCTTCATGGACTGTTGTTGCGAAGGCCACAACAGTTTTCTTTACCTCTGAGTCACTGTCCGAATGTACCAGTGGTTGAGTGGAAAGTTTCGGCCAGTCAGCTTCGCATTTGGCCAGAAAGTCTGGACCGTTAAGCCAACATCTTTCTTTCAGAAAAGCATCAGCTCGCATTCCCCTAGACGCATTGTCTGCTGGGTTGAGATCAGTCTTAATGTGACGCCACTGAGATTTCTGTGTCGGGTCACGTATCACGGATACTCGGTTAGCCACAAAGGTCTTGAATCTCTGAGTGTCACTCAGAATGTACTTCAGGACAGAAGTACTATCAGTCCAGAAGAAGGAGTCTGAGATCTGAAGCCCCTGTTCTTTCCTGAGCATATTGTCAATACGTGCGGCCAAAACCGCTGCGGTGAGCTCCATTCTGGGGATTGTGACCACTTTCAGGGGTGCAACCCTTGCTTTTCCCATCACTAACGAAATGTGAGGAGGTTTGTTGCCGCTGGTAAATCTTATGTAGCTGACAGTCCCATAGCCACTTTCACTGGCATCGCAGAAGTGGTGTAATTGGGGGTCAGTGACATCAAAATCCACGGGTTTGTAGCATCTTTCAATTCTGAAGTCGGAAATCCCATGAAGATCTTTCTGCCACTCGCTCCATTTTGACGCAAGGGCAGGTGGGATTTCCCCATCCCATCCGCAGTTGATCTTACACAGCTCCTGCTGTATCAGTTTCCCTGTGAGCATCACTGGCGATAAGAATCCCAGAGGATCGTAAACAGAATTGAGCACAGACAAGATTCCCCTTCGACCAACTGGTTGTTGTTTCGGAGTGATGTCAAAGAAGAATGTATCGGACTCAACATCCCACCGCATGCCAAGTGCTCTCTCTACAGGAAGCTTGTCTTCCTCAAGGTCAATGTTCTTTACTTCTTTTGCCTTTTCCTCTACAGGTAAAGATGCAAGGACAGAACGGCTGTTGCTGCTCCATTTGGTAAGTTTAAATCCTCCAGTTGCACATATTTTCTTTAAGTTCTGAACCAGACTAATAGCTTGGTTTTCATCTGGAACTGATTTAACACAGTCATCCACATAGAAATTGGACGAATTGTGTTCAGTGCTGAGCTATCAGCTTTCCCTTCATTATCCTCAGCTGTCTGCTTGAGGGCAAAATTTGCACAGCTGGGAGATGAAACTGCACCGAATAGATGCACAGTCATTCGAAATTCCCTCAGTGCTTGAGTAGTGTCGCCACCTGGCCACCACAAGAACCTCAGAAAGTCCACATCCGTTGCAGGAATCTTCACTTGGTGGAACATTCCTTCGATGTCGCCCATCACAGCTACTGGTTCCTGTCTGAACTTCAGAAGTACACCTAGCAAGGTGTTTGTAAGGTCTGGGCCTTGCAATAACTCTGAGTTCAAAGAGGTACCTCTGTAGGCCGACGTTTGTGGTACACTCCGTGGTGGGGAATGTACCAGAGTCTCCCATCAGTCCGGTGGAGCTGTTCTTTGGGTACCATCTCTGCATGTCCTTTCGATAAGACATCGTTCATGAAGCACACGTAATCCTTTTTAAATGACTCATCCTTCTCGAGTCTTTTCTTAAGGCCATATGCTCTTTGTTCAGCCATTTGCCTATTATTTGGCATACGAAGATCATCCTTACGGAAAGGAAGTCGGATTTCATAATGATCGTCTATTTTTCTTAAAGATTCTTTCATGATTTGCAGAAATCTTTTATCTTCGAATGAATGTTCGTCTTTCTCCTCATAGCTCAATTCGGGGAAGTCTTGATTGTACTGTTGGATCAGAAGATCGCCCAAGCGAGCCACTGATATTCTGTTTGTCGTTATTTGAGGTAGTCCATGTTTGTTTACGTGTGAGCTAATTCCCAGTGGAACATTAACTATCCACCCAAGGTTTGTCAGGACAGCATACGGGCCATTGTCCTGGCTGTTGATGACCTTGAGTGGTTCCATGGCTTTGGGGATGTTCATTCCAATCAACAGACTCACGTCTGCTTCAATGGAGTTCAGCTTGACCTCATTTAGGTAAGGCCATTGTTTTAGATCTTCTTCTCTCGGGATGTTCTTATCACTTACAGGAATAGTGCATTGTGTAAAGACTTCTGGGAGTTCGATGAAGTCTTTGCCATCAAGGCTGCTTACTTCCAGTCCACATAATTTGAAGGTTTTTACTGGCTTTTCATAACACATGGTTTGAAGCAGAATTTCTGTTTTCTTCCCTCTGACAGACAGTTCCTCCATTAGTTTTTCTGTACAGAAGGTAGCGGAACTCCTGGGATCCAGGAATGCATATGTTTTTATGGAATGACTACCTTTGGTCGCCTTCACTATCACGGGTACAATTGCCAATTTGTGGTCTGTATTGCCGGCCTCTGTTTGGTCGGTTGGTGGCAGGGTTACTGTGACAGAGTTGGCTTGAACGGCTGTGCCACCACTATTATTGTTTGTGGCTACTACAGGTGCTTTAGTAGTCTATGGCGCCATCTGCTGGCCAGTTTTCGATGTGTAAGAGTGTTGGGTGTTTCTTATCACATGAGTGGCATGTCAGGCGTTTCTTACATGTTTTGCTGAGATGTCCTTTTGTCAAACAGGCAAAACAAAATCCATGTTTCTTTAGAAATTCAATTTTCTCTTTGTGTGGGAGTTTTGACATTGCTTCACATCTTTCCATGGCATGCTCTCTCTTACAGTAAACACAGGGTTTGGAAAAAGCATAACTTTCATTGAAAGGAGTGACATTTCTAAATTGATCTATCTTTTCTTTTACATTGGCTTTTGCAACAGCATTAGTGGTGACTGGAGAAACTGCAGTGAGAAAGATCTGCTTGCTGGCAGATTTTATATAGGGAAGGTTCACTGTAGAGGTCTGCATTGGGATTGGGTCCCGCCGGGTCCCGCGGGACCCAACCCAAATCTCGCGGGAGCGGGCGGTTTGAACTTTGCTGCGGGCGGGAACGGGCGGGTAAAACAAAACACTGCGGGACAGACAGGAGGTCTAAATCTAGGTCTGTAAATAAATAAAATAGGCCTACAGAAGAGGAGAATAGAATATGAAACAGCCCTTATTGAATTGAAAAATGAAAACAACGAAATAGGAGCGCTAGACCAGTGCGTCAAAAGACACGCAGCCCATGAGTCTCTTTTTAATAGCCTATATAATTACGTGTTTTCTCCTGCGGGACAGGAGAAGACACAAAATCAATGCATCTCTATTATTGTGCGGGCATAAATTCTCAGAGTTTTGCAGGTGCGGGCGGGAGTGGACATGCACATTGCGGGAGCGGGCGGGAGTGTAACACACACGTTGCGGGCGCGGGCGGTAATGGTCAGAAAATCAGCGGGAGCGGGCAGGAGCGGGATGAAGAAAACAGTCCCGCGCAGGTCTCTAGTTCACTGTAGTAGCTCTCACCTTTGCTTCTCTGTGAACGTCTTGAATGTCGCCAAAGACCGGATCCTGCAATATTCGGGACTGTTTCTCAATTAATCTGACGAGATCATTGAATTTAGGCCTCTGTTGTGTTTGTTCCATAATGTCACATACCACTGTTCTCCATCTCTCTCTGAGTTTGTATGGGAGCTTGGAGACTATTTGTTTCATGTTGGATTGCAAGTCAAGTTCCGACATGTATTGAAGGTTTTGGGCAGCATTACAGCAACTTCTTAAATATAATGCATAACTGTAAAGTGCCTTTCCGTCATCTGGTCTGATTACAGTCCAGTTTAAGGCCTTCTCCATATAGGCAGTCGTGATTCTAAAGTCATTGCCAAAGTGTCGCTTGAGCAGGCGCTTGGCTTCAGCATAACCTTCCGCAGCGTCCATGTGAAAACAGCTTCTGACAAGTTCTTTTGGTTGTCCGACTGTGTATTGTTCCAAAAAGTAAAGTCGGCCTTCATTACTGTCAGTCTTATCTTCTATGTTGTATTTGATTGCTTGCATGAACAACTGAAATTCCAGGGGGTTACCATTGAACACGGGAACTTCCTTCTTTGGAAGTGCTGATTGATCTACAACAGATACAAGCAGATTTGTCAAGTCTGAGTTATCTAGGGGTTCTAATGGTTCTCTTCCCGGAATAGATTGTGCTCTTCTTGGTTGAGTCAAAGTAGTTCTAGTGCCTCCGCTTGATAAGTTGAGCCTAGTTGTTGCAGCAGTGGTTGTTTGCGGTACTGCCATTGATTTCTGGGCTAGGCCGCCACGCATAGCCCTCTGTAATGGTGTTTTAGGTACTGCTCCCAGATCCACGAAATCCGGCTGAGATATCCCTGCATCTCTGCTGCTTTCCACTGATTCGGTAATTGGTTCCTCCGTTCTGTGTGATTTCTCCATATATTTCTCCAGATAAGCGTTCATACCATCCTCAGGTCTGAAAGCTGTTCCTGCTGTTGATTCAGCTGGATCAATTTCTTCTATGGCCTGTAGTTTGGCATTTGTGACAGCAAGATCCTCTCTTAGTTGAAATGCTTCCATTTTAGCTCGCAATTTAAGCTTTTCCATTTCCGTTTCCATTTCCATTTCGTGTTTCTCTCTCAATGACTTAGCTCTGGCCAGCAAACCAGCTTTATCCACAGCAATTTTAATTCGGGCAGAATGAGCTGATGATGCTTTTGAACTACTCTTAGATACCATTGACACACTATCATGCACATCATCAGGTGATTGTGGGTCTTGCCATATCTCGGTTTGGCAAATAAAGTCATTAAACTTTGTTATCTTCGGTTCATACCAGTCAACATTTTCATTTTCTTTCACGTCATCAGATAAAAACATTTGAACTGATTCATGAGATGTTTTAAATGTCTTCAATATTTTGTGAAACTCTTCCAATTGTGCTTTCACAGCAACAGCATCTCCTCTACCAAATCTTATGTCATTATTAATCTCATTCATTGTTCGAGTGCAGTGCCCAAGTTTTCCACGACGAGTTGCGCTGAGCTCTTTAATCCCATGTAAGTGATGTTGCTCACCCGTGTCTGGGGCTATGGCCGTCTCTTCCTCAGACATGATCTCGGTTATTTTATTTCGCTTTATAAATAATTATTACTTCCCACGTCGCATCAACAAACAAATGAACAGCGTCTTAATTTCTTTAATTCCTTTAATTCTTGCCGTCTGTTTAGTGTTGCGCACATAATTTATTCATTTGCAAAGTCGTAATTATTTTGTAGATTTATTGCAGGTTATGCTTAGTTATTGAAGTCTTTAGTCTGTCATAAGCAATATTCTTAAGAGAGTGTCCACGTTGAATTAACACGTCGGGATCTCAGTGATCGCATATGCTTCTTTCCTGCGAACCGCGCAATTCGAATTGTCCCATCAAACATTTCAGTCTTTCCTGATGTCTGATCGTATGGGTCTTGATTGCGCAATTCGGATTGTCCCATCATACAATTCAGTCTCTCCTGATGTCTGATCGTATGGGTCTTGATTGCGCAATTCGGATTGTCCCATCAAACATTTCGGTCTCTCCTAATGTCTGATCGTATCATGGGTCTCTGACTACAATGGAATTCGCCGGGTTTCTCACGAAGAAGCAAGTTGATGCTGAATGTGTTCCAGGGTATTTCCAACCACAGCTCAAAGATGCAATGCATCAGTTTCCTTTGTCCAACGTTTCGGATGGGCAATTTTTCAACTTAATGTAGTGGCAGCTTTCCAGCGGCCACTTCTGGGAGCGGATATACAACCGGACAACGCGCTTCGTACATTATAGGTCTATTTATTTATTCCTTCTTAGTCAATATAACATAGATGTCCCTATCGCATTCACGCGGTTGAAAAATTGTTTGCCACTTCCGCCCCACATGGTCATAGGTAACCCATCAAGTCAGAACGTCTGACGTCCCACTCCATTGGCCAGACAGATTGCGACAGTCAATCCGTTTTCACACATAGAATTACGTTATTTCTAAACCATAATTCACCATACTATTAAACCATATTTCATAAACTTAAATATTCTAATTATTTCAACAGTGTTATCAATCTTAATCACTTAATTTGTAACATAAATATCAAATGGCTCCAACACCATGTTTTGACTGCTTGTTGCTCTTCTTGTTATGATGCGTGTGGAAACCTGAGTGGGTCTCTGTGTGAGATTACTTTGGTAATTGTATGTGTATGCATTGCATTCATATATATTTAGGTGCGCGTATGTGTGTGCGCAAGCTAAATGTCTGTTTACAGCTGCTCTAGTCTCAGTGGAACAGCGCTTTTCATTTGAGTCTGACATTTAAGTCCCCCTACCTCCATCTGCATCCATCACCATTACTGCTACTAAAGATAGCCCCACCGGGGAGAGGGGGTAGAGCGAGGTAGAGAAAAAGAGAGACAAAAAGAGAGACAGAGTGAGAGACAGAGAGAGAGATACAGAGACAGAGACACAGAGAGAGAGAGAGAAAATTAGATGCATTTCCTGCAGGGATAGCTCTCCCACTGAGTGGTTGATATTATTACCTTGTGAGACCATGCTCCATCAAATCCATGTGCAAGTGTATGAGTGTATGTATTTCTGTAACAATGGGCTATTTGTGTTTGTGTGTGTGTGTGTGTCTGTGTGTGTGTGGGGGGGAGGAATTTGTGTAAGGATGTGCTTTTTTGTGTTTGTGTATGTGTGTGTGTAGGTGTGTGTGTGTGTGTGTTTTGGTAAGGATTTGCTTGTATTTGTGTGTGTGTGTGTGTGTGTGTGTGTGTGTGTGTGTGTGTGTGTGTGTGTGTGTGTGTGTGTGTGTGTGTGCGTGCGCGTGTCTGTGTGTGTGGATTTGGGTAAGGATTTACTTGTATTTGTGTGTGTGTGTGTGTGTGTGTGTGTGTGTGTGTGTGTGTGTGTGTGTCTGTGTGTGTGGGGGGGGGTGTATGATTTGGGTAAGGATGTGCTTGTGTGTGTGTTAGAGTGTGTTTAAAGTGGAAATGTAATTTTGCTGTATTTAAATGTGTGATATTGCA